>NC_057812.1:187208985-187231572 GCF_018294505.1 Triticum aestivum | reverse complement strand
GAGCTCCGGCGCCGCTCGGCCGCGCCGCGCCGCCCCATCCTCGCGGCCACCTCCGTCGCCGGCGTCCTCCGGCGCCGCTCCGGTCGTCCCCCTCGACTCCGGCCTCCTCCACGCCCAACTCCGGTGAGAAGCCCCGTCGATCCTCGAGAAGCGTGCCCCGATCCAGATCTGCTACCGTGAAACCCTAGGGGTTGACCCCGTTTTTTTCCCTAAGTCTGCATTACTTTTAGCATTGTTCATCGCATCGTAACTTTGCATCCGCAACTCCATTTTGGGCATATAGCATATCAAAATGTTCGTTTCAGAGAGTACATCATTTCTTTCCATTGCATCATTTTCATTTGAGTTCATCTTGATGCCCGAAATGCTGTTAGAAGAGTGCTACTTGGGAAAATTGTCAGATCTGCTGCTCCATTTAGATATTTGTCATTTTTCCATGATTATTGTGTGCATGATATGCCCATGAGTTCTACATATGTTTTGTTAAGGGTTTTGCCATATTTCCAGAGGTGCAACCCATGTATTTTTGTGATGTGTGTGGTGACTAGCACAAACTTGCAAAGTGAGGCACTTGGTAATGCTGATTTCTGGGACTTAGCATTTCCACTAAGTCCTTGAGCTGTTTATCTCATATGGCCATATGTTCATGTTGTTTCCTAGTGATCCATGCCTCTTTTGAGGATGATCAGTAAGGATGTTTTGTTAATCTTGTAGTGATCTATCCATCCATGTCTTTGTTTGCAATTATCGAGCACCATAGATTGAGTCAATCGAGCTCTACTTTTGCTACTTCGTGAATCTGGGCAGATTGTCTACTTGTTAGCGATTTTGCCGAGGATGTTGTAGTCGATCCGTGCATGCTATGTTTTTTTCTTGCCATGTCTAGCTTTTATTTTGTGTATTCTTGATGGGTGTATGCTTAGGTTATCATGACTTGCTCAGTAGTGAGTGCATTGAGTTCGTAAACATGCCTACTTGATATCTGTTTTCAGCATGCTCCAGTTTTCACTAAGTCTATGATCTGATTATGTTTTTGCCATGTTCACATGCTTGCAATTGTATTTTCTGATTCCTTTTGGCTCAAGGTCACTAAGGGACTTTTGTTAAGCTCTTTGAGTAGCTCCATGCCATGCTTTACTTTGCCAAGTTCAGGTCATGTAGCATGTAGTTTTGTTGCTCCAAAGAGTGCTATCTGATCTGAAATTCTAGACAAGTGTTAATTTCACTAAGTCTGAGATCTGTTTACCATATGCATTTTTGCCATGCTTGTTTGAACCTGTTAATGGATGAATTGGCCGTAGCTCAGTGCCAGACTTTTGTTAAGCATCTTGAATTTATCCCTGCCATGTATTTTTTTGTCATGTTTGGGTGCTGTAGCATGTTCATCTTATTGCATTTAGATGACTACTTGCTGTAAATCGCAGATCGGTGTCATATTTGAATTGCTTGCCATTTCCAAACCGTAGCTCCGATTCCGGCGTTCTTTATATCGTTTTCAAGCGATTTCATCTCATATTTCCAGTGGAACACTTGGTTTTCCAAGTTGAGGCCAGGTTCATGCATCCCTTGTCAAATCTTGCATATGCATCCCGCATAGCATACCATCCTTGCATCATATTGTTTGATCCGTGCACGTGGTTGATTCTGTCCTTGTTGCTTGTTTGTCTTGTTTGGGTAGAGCCGGGAGACGAGTTCGCTAACGAGGATCCCATTGAGTTTGCTTTCGAGGATACAGTCAACTCCGACCACTTTGCAGGCAAGATGATCATACCCTTGAAATCACTACTATCTTTGCTATGCTAGATTGCTCGCTCTTTTGCTATGCCAATTCTACGATGCCTACCACTTGCTTTCAAGCCTCCCAAATTGCCATGTCAAACCTCTAACCCACCATGTCCTAGCAAACCGTTGATTGGCTATGTTACCGCTTTGCTCAGCCCCTCTTATAGCGTTGCTAGTTGTAGGTGAAGATTGGAGACCGTTCCTTGTTGGAACATTATTTACTTGTTGGGATATCATTATTTTATCATGTTATCTTAATGCATCTATATACTTGGTAAAGGGTGGAAGGCTCGGCCCCTCGCCTAGTGTTTTGTTCCACTCTTGCCGCCCTAGTTTCCGTCATATCGGTGTTATGTTCCCGGATTTTGCGTTCCTTACGCGATTGGGTTATAATGGGAACCCCTTGATAGTTTGCCTTGATTAAAGCTTTTCCAGCAATGCCCAACCTTGGTTTTACCATTTGCCACCTAGCCTCTTTTCCCTTGGGTTTCCGGAGCCCGAGGGTCATCTTATTTTAGCCCCCCACAGGCCAGTGCTCCTCTGAGTGTTGGTCCAACTGAGCGATGTCCGGGGTTACCAGGGGCAACTCTGGGCTGGCCTACCCGACGTCTTGCTCATCCGGTGTGCCCTGAGAACGAGATATGTGCAGCTCCTATCGGGATTTGTCGGCACATCTGGGTGGTGTTGCTGGTCTTGTTTTAACCTGTCGAAGTGTCTGCAAGAACCAAGGTACCGAGTCTGATCGGAATGTCTCGGGAGGAGGTCTATTCCTTCGTTGACCGTGAGAGCTTGTCATGGGCTAAGTTGGGACTCCCCTGCAGGGATTTGAACTTTCAAAAGCCATGCCCGCAGTTATGGGCAGATGGGAATTTGTTAATGTCCGGTTGTAGATAACTTGAACCTTAACTTAACTAAAATGAATCAACTGAGTGTGTTACCATGATGGCCTCTTCTCGGCAGAGTCCGGGAAGTGGACATGGTGTTGGAGTAATGCTTGCCGCAGGTTGCCCTCTTTAGTTACTCGTTCGCGCTTTGCCTCCTCTTCTCGCTCTCTTTTGCAAACAGGTTAGTCACCATATATGCTAGTCGCTTGCTGCAGCTCCACATATTTTACCTTGCCTTACCTATAAGCTTAAATTGTCTTGATCGTGAGGGTGTGAGATTGTTGAGTCCCTGTGGCTCACAGATTACTATTACACCAGATGCAGGGCCTGAGGATTCCGCTCCAGGTGACGCGCTCGACCTCAAGTGGGAGTTCGACGAGGACTCTCAATGATACTATGTTTCCTTTCCTGATGATTAGTAGTGGTGCCCAGTTGGGGGTGATCGGGACCGTGTCGCATGTTGGGTTATCTTTTATTTTGGCGCCATAGTCGGGCCATGAGTGTTTGGATGATATAATGTTATTTATGTACCTTGATTGACGTGGCGAGTGTGAGCCAACTATGCTATCACCCCTTTTATTATCTATATATTACATGGGATGTTGTGAAGATTGCCTAACTTGGGACATATGCCTTCAATGCGATTATGTCTCTAAGTCGTGCCTCGACACGTGGGAGCTATAGTCGCATTGAGGGAGTTACAAGTTGGTAATCAGAGCCTTCCCCGACCTTAGGAGCCCCATTGCTTGATCGTTTTTAGCGGCCGAGTTGTGTCTAGAAAAATGTTTTGAGTCATCTAGGAATTATATATCGGAGAGTTTAGGAATTATTTTTACTTCCCAGTCTCCTCATCGCTCTGGTAAGGCATCCTGACATGGAGTTTTGACTCTTCTCTTCTCAAATTTTACTAAAAAATTTTCTAGGATCACGCGGGTATCTTGGAATCGTTCCGATGGTTTTATGACGAGAACATTGTCTTGGTGCCTCCTGTCAGGGGTTTTGTGGAAGTGTCCCAGGGAGTTGAGCTCTGAGGTGTTGTCATCATAATTTTATCATTGCAGTTCTGGAATACCTGAGTTTAGTACGCCGACATCGAAAATCTCTTTTATGTAGTTCGTTGGTGAGATAACCTCGACGCCACCTAGTACTGGGGCGGGAGTTCGGGAGTATCACCATAACTTGTATAACGGATGCTTTTCGAATGTTGAGGTAGATGGTTTCTGAAGTTTTTCTTGGTTATGTGTTGAAGGATGGATACAGCTGGATGTAGGATTTGTTAGATTTGTGTGAGATATTATGCTTCCCCTGTATCCCCAACACCTGATTGCATAACCGGAAAGGTTTGGGAGTTTCATAGGTGGGGATTCTTGTAGCTCTAGTTCTTCTTCCACGGATATTTGGTTTGAGATCTTTGATTTCTTACCGAGTATTCGTTCTTGATCCGTACCTTGTTGATTTATTTCTCTACCTTAATTCTAAGTGGCTTCTCAATTTATGGATATGTGACCATTTCAAGAGGAATGCATTCGTTCATTTTGTTCGGATGTGAAGATTATATGTTGCAATTTTCATTCCATTGGATTCAGCTTCAATATTTGTCTATCAATGTGCTAATGGATGTCAACCTCTTCAGGATGGCTCCTCCAACGCGCACGACTCCGAATCCTGATCCGCCACCACCTCCACCTCCTCCGGAGGCATGGCAAGCTGTGATGGCCGCAACCAATGCAAACACATACTTGATCATGCAAATTCTCCAAGAGCGTAATCAAGGCAACCAAGGGAACCAAGGCAACAATCAGAATCACTTTGCTACACTCAACCAGTTCCTTGCTAACGGGCCAAAGACTTTCAGCAATTGTGTTGAGGCAACTGATGCTGACGATTTGCTTGTGGATCTGTGCAAGTATTTCGAGTGCAGTAACGTTAGGCCTGAGGACTTCGTTAAATTCGCTTCCTTCCAACTCAAAGATCAAGCTGCAGAATGGTTCCAGCAGTACAAGGATTCCAGAGGTTGACGTGTAATTACCTGGGATGAATTCTGTCAAGATTTCAGAGCTCATCATATTCCTCAGAGCGTGGTTGAAAGCAAGTGTGAGGAATTCCGCAACCTGATGCAAGGCTCTTTGTCTGTCTATGACTACAACAAGTTGTTTCAGAAGCTCGCCCGTTTTGCCAAGCAGGACGTGCCTGATGAGAAGAGCATGATATACCAATTTAGGGGTGGTCTCACAGAAGAAATTCAGCTAGCTCTTGTTCTCTTTGAGCCCTTGAGATACGATGAGTTCTACAACATGGCGTTGAAGCAAGAGGCAGCTCAATTGAGGTGTGATGCTTCCAAGAAGCGAGTCAGAGATGCTACTCCTTCTTCCTCTACTCAAGTGGCCAAGCAGCAGAAGTATTGGCTTGCTCCTCCTCCGTTCCGTCAGCCGTATCAGCAGAAGAGCAAAGGTGGCAGTGGATCTTGCCGCCCACCCAACCCTGGCTTTCAGAACAAGACTTCGTCTCAAGCTCCAAGATCGAGTGCTCCGTACCACCATCCGCTTTCAGAGGTCACGTGCAACAAGTGCCAACAGAAGGGTCACTATGCCAACAAGTGTCTCAATCAGAGGCGTCTTCCTCCTCCTCCTCCTGTCAGATCGGCAAGTACAGCTATGGTCAAGCATAACACCAAGTACGGCAAGGTCAACTTGCTGAATGCAGCTCCGGCAGAGGACTCACCAGATGTGATCATGGGTAACCTTCCTGTTAATGACATTCCCGCAAGAGTTCTTTTTGACACTGGTGCATCTTTATCATTTTTATCGAAGCCTTTTGCATCCATGCATGATGTGCATACTATTGATTTGCCTAAGCCAGCGGTTTCTTCTCCGGGTTTGTTCATGAACAGTAAAATGATGACTTCGGATGTTACTATCACCTTGGGCGACTACAAGTTTCTTTCTTCCCCAATGGTTCTTGGCAACTCAGATATTGATCTTATTCTCGGAATGGATTGGCTTTCTAAGCACAAGGCTCAGCTTGATTGTGCAGCCAGGCAGATTCAATTGACTCATTCGTCTGAGGATGTAATTGTCTTTGCCGCTCGTGATGATACTATCAGTCTGTTTTCTCTCAATGAGAAGGGTGAACTCGATGCTATCTTGCAAATTCCAGTCGTTTGCGAATATCAAGACGTCTTTCCAGAAGAGCTTCTAGGAATGCCTCCGCACCGGCCAGTTGAATTCGTTATTGACCTTGAGCCTGGCACGGAACCAGTGTGCAAACGTCCTTACAAGCTCGGACCTGAAGAGTTGAAGGAGCTGAAGAAACAACTCGATATTCAAGAGAGAATGGGTCTCATCCGGCCTATTTCTTCTCCGTGGGGTTGCGGTGTTCTTTTTTGTGAAGAAGAAGGATGGAACGGACTGACTCTGTGTTGATTACCGTCCATTGAACAAGAAGACCATCAAGAACAAATACCCACTTTCCAACATTAACGAGCTATTCGAACAACTCAAAGGTGCCCAAGTATTTTCCAAGCTTGATCTCCGTATGGGTTATCATCAGATTCAAATCCGTGAGCAAGATATTCCCAAGACGGCTTTCGGAACAAGCTATGGTTCATATGAATACACTATCATGTCTTTTGGCCTCGTCAATGCTCCTCCGACTTTCTCTCGCATGATGAACTTCATCTTCAACACCTACACCAATGACTTCGTTTTGGTCTATCTCGACGACATTCTGGTTTTCTCGAAGAACAAGGAAGATCATGCCAAGCACTTGCGTTTGGTACTCGATAAGCTGAGGGAACACCAGTTCTACGCCAAGTTCTCCAAGTGCGAATTTTGGCTCGATGAGGTTCTTTATCTTGGTCATATCATCTCTACCAAGGGCATTGCGGTGAATCCTGAGAAGGTGTCTGCAATTGTGAATTGGGAACCTCCTCAGAACGTGAAGCAACTCCGCAGCTTCCTCGGTCTCGCAAGTTATTGCCAAAGATTCGTTGAAAACTTTTCTAAGATCGCGAAGCCTCTCTCTAATCTTCTCCAGAAGCACGTCAAGTACGTTTGGTCTCCGGAGTGTGACATTGCTTTCAACACTTTGAAAGAGAAATTGATCACTGCTCCAGTTCTGACTCCGCCTGATGAATCCAAGCCGTACGAGGTCTTTTGTGATGCCTCTCTCCAAGGTCTTGGCGCAGTGTTGATGCAAGAGAAGAAAGTTGTTGCTTATACCTCTCGCCAGTTGAAGCCCAATGAGAAGAACTACCCCACTCATGATCTCGAGTTGGCGGCAGTTGTGCATGCTCTTTTGACTTGGAGACATCTCTTATTGGGAAGAAAAGTGGACATCTTCACTGACCACAAGAGTCTCAAGTACATCTTCACTCAGCCTAATCTCAACCTCAGGCAAACTCGATGGGTCGAAATGATTCAAGAGTATAATTCGAGTATTGAGTATACTCCAGGCAAGGCCAATGTGATTGCTGACGCATTGAGCAGAAAGGCTTACTGCAACAGTCTGATTCTCAAGCCTTATCAACCCGAGCTTTGTGAAGCTTTCCGCAAACTTAATCTGCAAGTTGTTCCTCAAGGTTTCCTCGCCAACCTTCAAGTCTCTCCCACCTTGGAAGACCAGATTCGCCAAGCCCAGCTTCTTGATGCTATGGTGAAAAAGGTGAAGATTGGGATTGCCAAGAGTCAACCCAAGTACAAGTGTTACCGCCTTGATGACAAGGATACTCTCTTCTTCAAGGATCGTATTGTTGTGCCCAAAGGTGACCTCCGTAAAGTGATCATGAACGAGGCTCACAATTCTCTCCTCTCCATCCACCCTGGGAGCACGAAGATGTATCAGGACCTCAAGCAGGCTTATTGGTGGACTTGAATGAAGCGCGAGATTGCTCAATTCGTGAATGAATGTGATGTCTGCAGAAGAGTGAAGGCAGAACACCAAAGGCCAGCTGGTCTCCTCCAACCTCTTGACATTCCAGAATGGAAGTTTGACCACATTGAGATGGACTTCGTGACTGGGTTTCCAAAGTCCAAGCGTGGCAATGATGCTATATTCGTTGTCATCGACAAACTCACCAAAGTGGCTCACTTTCTGCCTATGAAAGAGTCGATCACTGCAGCTCAATTGGCGGAACTCTATACCTTTTGGATTGTCTCTCTGCATGGTATTCCACAAGTGATCTCTTCAGACCGTGGCAACATTTTTACCTCCAAGTTTTGGGATTCTTTTCAGAAGGCCATGGGCACCAACATCCGCTTCAGCACAGCTTTCCATCCTCAAACTAGCGGTCAAGTCGATCGTGTCAACCAGATTCTTGAAGATATGCTCAGGGCTTGTGTGATCTCCTTCGGCATGAAGTGGGAGGATTGTCTTCCATATGCTGAATTCTCCTACAACAACAGTTTTCAAGCAAATTCGGGCAAGGCCCCATTTGAAATTCTATATGGCAGGAAGTGCCGTACCCCTCTCAACTGGTCTGAAACCGGTGAACGTCAGCTTTTGGGTAATGACTTAATCACAGAGACAGAGGAAATGTGCAAAGTCATTCGAGATAACCTCAAAGCAGCCCAATCCCGCCAGAAGAGCTACTATGATAGTAAGCACCGTGATTTGGCTTTCGAGATCGAAGATCATGTGTACCTCCACGTCTCTCCTATGAAAGGTACTCGTCACTTTGGTATCAAAGGGAAGCTTGCCCATAGATACGTGGGACCTTTCAAGATTGTCAGCAAGAGAGGCGATCTCGCCTATCAACTCGAGCTTCCTTCAAACTTTGCAAATGTTCATGATGTGTTCCATGTCTCTCAGCTCCGAAAGTGCTTCAAGACTCCTGACCGCACCGTCAACTTCGAGGACATTGAGCTCCAAGAAGATATCTCCTATCGTGAGCACCCAGTTGCTATTCTTGAAGAGACTGAACGCAAGACTCGCAATAAGTCAATCAAATTCCTCAAAGTCAAGTGGTCACACCATTCCGACCGTGAAGCTACCTGGGAACGCGAGGATCACCTCCATTCTGAGTACCTGGCGTTCTTTCAGTCCTAGATCTCAGGACGAGATCCTTTCGTAGTGGTGGAGTGTTGTAACACCCCGGATATGACTTTCCAATATGTATTCCAACTCTTGCCGTTTCCGGTGTTAAGTTATTTTATTTTCTCGGGTTCGGGTTTTTGTCTCCATGTGTTGCTATCGTTGTCATGCATCTCATATCATGTCATAATATGCATTGCATTTGCATACGTGTTCATCTCATGCATTCGAACATTTTCCCCGTTGTCTGTTTTGCATTCCGGCGCTTCGTTCTCCTCCGGTGGTCATTTCTACCTTTCTTTCGTGTGTGGGGATTAAACATTTCCGGATTGGACCGAGACTTGCCAAGCGGCCTTGGTTTACTACTGGTAGACCGCCTGTCAAGTTTCATATCATTTGGACTTCGTTTGATACTCCAACGATTAACCGAGGTACCGAAAAGGCCTCGTGTGTGTTGCAGCCCAACACCACTCCAATTTCTCCTAAAACCCACCTAAACCATCTCCATCATCTAGAGCGTTCAATCACGATCGCGTGGCCGAAAACCGCACCTCATTTGGACTCTCCTAGCTCCCTCTATGCCTATATATAGAACCCCCTCCAAAAATCTTGCGGATGAACCCTAGCCCCGCTCCCTCTCCGCCGCCGGACATGTCCGAACCAGGCCGGACACATCCGCGCAGCCGCTCCCCTCCAAACGCGCACCGCCACGTGTCCCGCTGCCGTCTTCCCGCGCTGCCGGCCCGTGAGCCCGGGTCAGGCCCCCGCGAGGCCCAGCCGCTCGGCGCCCGCCTCCTCTTGTCGCGCCGCCGCCTCAGCTCCCGCGCCGCCGCCCGGAGTCCTGCGCCGACCACCGCCGCCATCGCCGCCGACACGCCGCGCGCCGCCGCTCGGTCGCGCCGCGCCGCCCCATCCCCGCGGCCACCTCCGTCGCCGGCGTCCTTCGGCGCCGCTCCGGTCGTCCCCCTCGACTCCGGCCTCCTCCACGCCCAACTCCGGCGAGAAGCCCCGTCGATCCTCGAGAAGCGTGCCCCGATCCAGATCTGCTACAGTGAAACCCTAGGGGTTGACCTCGTTTTTTTCCTAAGTCTGTATTATTTTTAGCATTGTTCATTGCATGATAACTTTGCATCCGTAACTCCGTTTTGGGCATATAGCATATGAAAATGTTAGTCTCAGAGAGTACATCATTTCTTTCCATTGCATCGTTTTCATTTGAGTTCATCTTGACGCCCTAAATGCTGTTAGAAGAGTGCTACTTGGGAAAATTATCAGATCTACTGCTCCATTTAGATATTTGTCATTTTTGCCATGATTATTATGTGCATGATATGCCCATGAGTTCTACATATGTTTTGTTAAGGTTTTTGCCATCTTTCCAGAGGTGCAACCCATGTATTTTTGTGATGTGTGTGGTGCTAGCACAAACTTGCAAAGTGAGGCACTTGGTAATGCTGATTTCAGGGACTTAGCTTTTCCACTAAGTCCTTGAGCTGTTTATCTCATATGGCTATATGTTCATGTTGTTTCCTAGTGATCTGTGCCTCTTTTGAGGATGATCAGTACGGATGTTTTGTTAATTTTGTAGTGCTCTATCCATCCATGTCTTTGTTTGCAATTATGGAGCACCATAGCTTGAGTCAATCGAGCTCTACTTTTGCTACGTCGTGAATCTGGGCAGATTGTCTACTTGTTAGCGATTTTGCCGAGGATGTTGTAGTTGATCCATGCATGCTATGTTATTGTTCTTGCCGTGTCTATCTTGTATTTTGTGTATTCTTGATGGGTGTATGCTTAGGTTATCATGACTTGCTCTGTAGTGAGTGCATCGAGTTCGTAAACATGCCTACTTGATATCTGTTTTCAGCATGCTCCAGTTTTCACTAAGTCTGTGATCTGATTATGTTTTTGCCATGTTCACATGCTTGCAATTGTATTTTCTGATTCCTTTTGGCTCAAGGTCACTAAGGGACTTTTGTTAAGCTCTTTGAGTAGCTCCATGTCATGCTTTACTTTGCCAAGTTCAGGTCATGTAGCATGTAGTTTTGTTGCTCCAAAGAGTGCTACCTGATCTGAAATTCCAGACAAGTGTTAATTTCACTAAGTCTGAGATCTGTTTACCATATGCATTTTGCCATGCTTGTTTGAACCTCTTAATGGATGAATTGGCCATAGCTCAGTGCTAGACTTTTTTTAAGCATCTTGAATGCATCCCTGCCATGTATTTTGTTATCATGTTTGGGTGTTGTAGCATGTTCATCTTATTGCATTTAGATGACTAGTTGCTGTAAATCGCAGACCGGTGTCATATTTGAATTGCTTGCCATTTCCAAACCGTAGCTCCGATTCCGGCGTTCTTTATATCGTTTTCAAGCGATTTCATCTCATCTTTCCAGTGGCACACTTGGTTTTCCAAGTTGTGGCCATGTTCATGCATCCCTTGTCAAATCTTGCATATGCATCCCGCACAGCATACAATCCTTGCATCATATTGTTTGATCCGTGCACGTGGTTGATTGTGTCCTTGTTGCTTGTTTGTCTTGTTTGGGTAGATCCGGGAGACGAGTTCGCTAACAAGGAGCCCATTGAGTTTGCTTTCGAGGATCCAGTCAACTCTGACCACTTTGCAGGCAAGATGATCATACCCTCGAAATCACTACTATCTTTGCTATGCTAGATTGCTCGCTCTTTTTCTATGCCAATGCTACGATGTCTACCACTTGCTTTCAAGCCTCCGAAATTGCCATGTCAAACCTCTAACCCACCATGTCCTAGCAAACCGTTGATTGGCTATGTTACCGCTTTGCTCAGCCCCTCTTATAGCGTTGCTCGTTGCAGGTGAAGATTGGAGACCGTTCCTTGTTGGAACATTATTTACTTGTTGGGATATCATTATTTTATCTTGTTATCTTAATTCATCTATATACTTGGTAAATGGTGGAAGGCTCGGCCCCTCGCCTAGTGTTTTGTTCCACTCTTGCCACCCTAGTTTCCGCCATATCGGTGTTATGTTCCCGGATTTTGCGTTCCTTACGCGGTTGGGTTATAATGGCAACTCCTTGATAGTTCGCCTTGATTAAAGCTTTTCCAGCAATGCCCAACCTTGGTTTTACCATTTGCCACCTAGCCTCTTTTCCCTTGGGTTTCCGGAGCCCGAGGGTCATCTTATTTTAGGCCCCCCCGGGCCAGTGCTCCTCTGAGTGTTGGTCCAACCGAGCGATGTCTGGGGCTACCAGGGGCAACTCTAGGCTGGCCTACCCGACGTCTTGCTCATCTGGTGTGCCCTGAGAACGAGATATGTGCAGCTCCTATCGGGATTTGTCGGCACATCTGGGTGGTGTTGCTAGTCTTGTTTTTACCTGTCGATGTGTCTTGAAGAACCGAGGTATCGAGTCTGATCGGAACGTCTCGGGAGGAGGTCTATTCCTTCGTTGACCGTGAGAGCTTGTAATGGGCTAAGTTGGGACTCCCCTGCAGGGATTTGAACTTTTGAAAGCCGTGCCTGCGGTTATGGGCAGATGGGAATTTGTTAATGTCCGGTTGTAGATAACTTGAACCTTAACTTAATTAAAATGAATCAACTGAGTGTGTTACCGTGATGGCCTCTTCTTGGCGGAGTCCAGGAAATGGACATGGTGTTGGAGTAATGCTTGCCGCAGGTTTCCCTATTTAGTTACTCGTTCGCGCTTTGCCTCCTCTTCTCGCTCTCTTTTGCGAACATGTTAGTCACCATATATGCTAGTCGCTTGCTGCAGCTCCACATATTTTACCTTGCCTTACCTATAAGCTTAAATAGTCTTGATCGCAAGGGTGCGAGATTGATGAGTCCCTGTGGCTCACATATTACTATTACACCAGATGCAGGGCCTGAGGATTCCGCTCCATGTGACCCGCTCGAGCTCAAGTGGGAGTTCGACGAGGACTCTCAATGATACTATGTTTCCTTTCCTGATGATCAGTAGTGGTGCCCAGTTGGGGGTGATCGGGACCGTGTCGCATGTTGGGTTATCTTTTATTTTGGCGTCGTAGTCGGGCCATGAGTGTTTGGATGATGTAATGTTATTTTATGTACCTTGATTGACGTGGCGAGTGTAAGCCAACTATGCTATCTCCCTTTTTATTATCTATATATTACATGGGATGTTGTGAAGATTACCTAACTTGCAACATATGCCTTCAATGCGATTATGTCTCTAAGTCGTGCCTCGACACGTGGGAGCTATAGTCGCATCGAGGGTGTTACAATAGGCATAGCAAAAGAGCGAGCAACTAGCAAGCAAAAATAGAAGTGATTTCGAGGGTATGGTCATCTTGCCTGAAATCCCGCAAGGAAGAAGAACGAGTCCATGAAGAAGACAAACGGACGTAGACGAACGGGTCCTCACAAACGCGATGATACGGAAACAACCCGAAGAAGCAACACTGGAAAGAAGCACACAACATAGTAAACAACCAACACATGAACAAGATATGATATGCGGGATGCCGTATGTGATGCATATGCATGATTTGCAAAGGAATGATAGAACCTGGACTCAACATGGAAATCCAAGAGTGCCACTGGAAAGGTGAGGTTATTTCGGTTGAAATCGATATAAAGATCGCCGGAATCGGATGCATGGTTTGGAAATGGCAAGCAAAACAAATATGGCACCGGTCTGCGATAAACAGCAAGTAGCCACCTAAATGCATCAAGATAATTATGCTACAGCACTCAAACATAACAAGAGAATACATGGCAGGGATCCACTCATGAACCTTGACAAAAGATGAACACTGAGCTACGGCTAAATCACTCATTAACATGTTCAAACAAGCATGGCAAAAGTGCAAATGATAACAGGTTTCAGGCTTAGTGAAATTAACACAAGTCTGGGATTTATCATCAGGAAGCACAATTTAGATCATGAAAACTACATGCTACAGAAACTTAACAGGGCAAAGAAAGCCATGGCATGAAGCTACTCAAAGCACTTAACAAAAGTCTCTTAGTGACCTTGAGCCAAAACGGATCAGAAAATACAATTGCAAGCATGTGAACATGCAAATCAGTTAACGAGTAGGCATGTTTATGAGCTTGATGCACTCACTACAAAGCATGGAATGACAAACTAAGAATACACCCATCGAGAAAACATAGCATAGAAGCTAGACATGGCAAGAACAACAACATAGCATGCACAGATCAATACCAACATCCTCGGCAAAATCGCTAATCAAGTCAACAATCTGACAGGATTAACTTTATAGCAAAAGTAGAGCTCGATTGACTCAAGTTAGGATGCTCTATAAATGCAAACAAAGACATTGATGGATAGAGCACCACAATGTTATCAAATCATCCTTACTGATCATCCTCATAAGAGGCACGGATCAGTAGGAAACAACATGAATATATGGCATACCGACAAAATCAGGACAAGGACTTTGTGAAATTCTAAGTCCCTGAAATCAGCATTACCGATTACGCTACTTTGCAAGCTTGTGCTAGTCACCACAAATATCAAAAAAATACATGGCAAGCACCACTTTAAAGATGGCATGGCATATAAAAAAACATGTAGAGCTCAGGGTCATAGCATGCACACAATAATCATGGCAAGAATGACAAAATGCCATTTGCTGAAACAAATCTGACAAAATACTCACATAGCCCTCTTCCAACAACATTTAGGGCATCAAGATGAGCTCAAATGAAAATGATGCAATGAGATGAAATGATGTACTCGTCGAGACGAACATTTTGATATGCCATATGCACGAATCGGAGCTACGAATACAGAGTTACGATGCGATGAAATATGCAAAAAGATTAGGGTTCGGAGGAAAAAGTCAACCCAAGGTGATTTTTGGATCTGAAATCCAGATCGGGCCGGCACGGAAAACGAGGTTTTCCGAAACGACGAACTCGCCGAAGAGGAAGCTGGAGGTCGCCGGACTTGGTGGATTCGGCCGGGAGGTGGAGGGCGGTGGCCGGAGTCGATGCGGTGGCCGGCGAGCTCCGGTGAGGCGAGGACAGTTGGCACGGTGGCGCGGTGGTCGATGCCATGGCGCCTGGCTGCGGAGCAGCGACGAGTCGCTGGCGGGGCTGCAGCGCCGGCGAGGGGAGGCAGGCCGGCCCCGGCAAGCTCGGATGTCGGCGGAGGGCCCCGGCGGGGAGGCGGCACGACGCTGCGCTTCGGGAGGCCGCGCGGGAGGAGCGGCGCTGGCCGCGGGCAGCTCGGGCCGGGCGAGCCGGCCTCAGGCCCGCGGGGCCGCGGCGGCGCGAGGAGAGAGAGGGGGTGGGGCATGGTGGACATTGTCCGGTGCGGGACGAAATGTCCGGTGGCGCGCGGAGGAGGGGGTTAGGGTTTCATCTGCGGAAAAATTCGGGGAAGACACAAATATATAGGTAGAGGGAGCTAGGAGAGACCAAATGAGGTGCGGTTTTCGGCCACACGATCGTGATCGAACGACCGATATGATGGATAGGTCTTAGGTGGGTTTTGGGCCACTTTGGAGGGGTGTTGGGCTGCAACACATACGAGGCCTTTTCGGTCCCTCGGTTAACCGTTTGAGTATCAAACGAAGTCCAAATGGCACGAAACTTGACAGGCGGTCTACCGGTGGTAAACCAAGGCCGCATGACAAGTCTCGGTCCAATCCGAAAACGTTTAACACCCGCACACGAAAAGAGGTAGAAAGGGACACCGGGTGACATAGGAGCGCCGGATTGCAAAATGGACAACGGGGAAAATGCTCGGATGCATGAGACGAACATGTATGCAAATGAAATGCACATGATGACATGATATGCAATGCATGACACGCAAGCAAATACAACGCAACAACAGCGAATAACTAGAGGACACCTGGCACATCGGTCTCGGGGCGTTACAACACTCCACCACTACGAGAGGATCTCGTCCCGAGATCTAGAATGGCACCGGAGGGACAAACGGAAGAGAAAGAGAAGAGGTAAAACTAAGTTGTTTCTTTGACAAACGAGTGAAACCAAAGAACCTTGAAAAGGTTGAGAAAATAGAAAGAAAGAAAGCAATGGAGAAGAATAAAGTTAAATGCACTCCGTTAAGAAAAGGGAAAAGAAAGAACCGATTCGGGTAGCGCTCCGGTTTAGAAGGGGTGCAAGAATAGATAAGGCGAAAAGAACTTGAGCAAAAAGGACAGAACACTCCGGTAAATGGTTAAGGAAAGAAAGAAGCATGATCTTGACAAAACAAGATTATGGGTTGAAAAGAGCAACATCGCAATGCCTCCGGAACAAAAGTAAGAATGGAATGGGATGAACGAAGGGAAAACAAGATCTCGAGGGAGTACGCTTACAACAAAAGCTAGAACGGAGTTGTTGGAAAACCAACAATGAAAATAATAAGCTTGATATGGTCCTATGGAATACATCTCAAATTATGAGGTGACAACCTGCCACTCACGGGAAAAGAATTGGATTGATATGAGCAAATTGACGAGAAAGTATATCGCACCGGAAAGGTTAAATGAAGAAATTGGATCATTTATAAGCACCATAGATAGCAACAATCCTTAGGGAAAGCTTTAGGTGAAATATAACCCAAGGTAACTCCAATGATGAGATTGATAGATTTAAAATATCTCATACTTAATAACATGTGAATCATGAAACATGAACTCAAATTATCAAAAATGACATAATACCACCTCCAAAGATACAGTAGAAAGAAATTGCACTCCGGATTGCAAGATGAAGAATGCTTGAGCTTCCTAGAAATGAATCTCGATGAAAACTTCGAGAAGGAATTAACTCCTTGATGAATCACCATGTCGAGCCTCCGTGAAGAACTCCGGTAAACAAAGGAATGAAAAGAAAGAGAAATTGAAAACACAAGGTGAATCCTTGCAATGATTTAGATGGATCTCCGTGATAATTAGAGCTTGGAACTCTGGGAAAGAAAAGATGAAACAAATGAAACTGAAAATTTGATAAGCCTCCGGAATAAGGAATTAATCTCTTGGATGAAACAAGAATAAGAATTACATTATGCTTATCCTTCATCTATTAAATTGATGAGAATGAACGGATTTGACATATTACTTATTCTTGTAGAAAAGATTAAGAGAGATACAACATAAACTTGGGACGGTCTTCAACGAACCCCCGGTGTGAATTGAAACAACGAACGGATTAATATGATAACCATGGAAGTGAATCTTGAACGAACCACTGTAAGAATTGGAAATGAACGAAGTAAAGATAAAGAAACACCGCAAAAGAATTATGAAAAGAACGAAGATGCTTGAGACAATCTAGATACATGAGAACAAAGGGATCATGACTGATTAGAGATCACTTGAGCGATGCACCAATAAGATTGGAGAATGATAATTAAATTCTGAGAATGAATAAACCTGAAATGATGTACTCCGTAAAAACCAAGCTGAGAAGACTCTTGAATAGCTCCGGATGGGTGAAAAGGATTCTCACAATCAAAAACAATTATGAGATGATGGCCGAGAATGGGGCAAGATTTAAAAGAAACTCTTCTTCGGTCTTCAAAATCTGAGAATTACGACGAGAAACACCATCATGAATTGTAGAGGCACTCCAGAATTAAGAAGAATGAAAAAGTTGAACCAACGATGAAAGAATTTGAAAGATCTTGGAGAAATACATATGACCGATGCTGAATCATTCTTACGTCTAACTTTGAAAAAGAAGTTGAGGATAGCTCCGGGAAAATAAGAAGAGTCAGGTAAGATCCTTGGAAAAGACCTGTGGGTTAGGGCCCACTCAAAAGATACACAGTTGAACGATTTTGAAGAGAGATTGCACTGGTTGATTTAAAAGGCTTGAATGAGATGACATCCTCGAAAGAGTTTGAACGAAAGCAGAGTGGAAACATGAATCTTCGAGATATCTTAAGCACTCCGGAACAATTGAATAGCGAGAAATGGATGATTAAGAGGAGCCCCGGCATGTAAAACATTTGAAACAAGAAAAGAATGTGATCAAACACCGAAAGATTGAATTGAAAACCACCGGAGAAGAAAGAGAACGAAGAATGATGAACTAGAAGATTCGTTAGCATCTTCTTGGGAATCACCGGATAAGAACATTGAAGAAAAAGAATGAAGAGGCTTCCATCAATAAGGTGGATAGTTGAATAAGAGATCTAAATTCTTGAAGAAAAAGGGATGGAAGGGTGGGAAAAACAAAGGCAACTTGAAAGTATGAAACAAACACCGTTGAGAGAGCTTAGCATAGATCTTGCGAATGTTGAAAATGGACGGATCCGCTTGAATAGAAGCACACCGGTTGAAAAGGATTGGCAAGACAATCTCGATGATCAAGAAGGATTGGTATTCACATCGGAGTATGAGAACACCATTTGGGGAAGGTATGGAATCAACATTTGACTTCGAAGCAACTCGAATACCACAACTCAAAACAAAACAAAGGATTGGCTTACAAAATAAGCCGAAACAAACATATGATAGAGATTTCATCCGAAGTTTTCGTGGTGGGGCCTACACGGGCTCGATCGTGCAGTACCATCATGTACAAGGCAGTGCACATGACATACGAAGCGTCCCCGAGTCGGCATAGCCAAGGACTCTTTAAGACACAACGAGACCACTGTAAAACCAACCGTGGATAGGCGGACCACTAGACGTCGAACCCCAATTTCATATCATAGATCTGTCGAAAAGATATACTAGGAGCTACTTGAATTCCCACTTATAAACTCCTGAAATTTTCCCAGTTATGCAATCAGGTGTTGGGGATACAGGGGAAGCATAATATCTCACCCAAAACTAGCAAATCCTACATCCAGCAGTATCCATCCTTCAACACATAACCAAGAAACATTCAGAAATCGTTTACCTCAACCTTCGAAAAGCATCCGTTATACGAGTTATGGCAATACTCCCGAACTCCCGCCCCAGTACTGGGTGGCGTCGAGGTTATCTCAACAACAACTGCATAAAAGAGATTTTCTATGTCGGCGAAACTAAACTCAGGTATTCCAGAACTGCAACGATAAAATTGTGACGACAACACCTCAGAGCTCAAGTCCCCGGGACACTGCCACAACCCCTAAATGACAGGAGGCACCAAGAACAATGTTCTCATCACAAAACCATCGGAACGATTCCAAGATACCCGCGTGATCCTAAATTTTTTTAGTGAAATTTGAGAAGAGAAGAGTCAAAACTCTACGTCAGGATGCCTCACCAGAGTGATGAAGGGACTGAGGAGTAAAAAGAATTCGTAACTCTCCGATATATATAATCCTAAATGACTCAAAACATTTCTAGACTCAACAATGCCAGCTATTCGATCAAGCAGGGGGCTCCGAAGGTCGGGGAAGGCTCTGATACCAACTTGTAATGCCCTAGATGCGGCTATATCTCCCACGTGTCGAAGCATGACTTAGAGGCATAACCGCATTGAAAGCAATGTCGCAAGTGAGATAATCTTCACACAACCCATGTAATACATAAGGGAAATAGATACATAGTTGGCTTACAATCGCCACTTCACAAAATTACATGAATAAAACAATACAACATCCAGATACAATCAAAGTCCGACTACGGAACCAAAATAGAAGAAGACTACCCCAAATGCTACACAGATCCCCGATCGACCCCAACTGGGCTCCACTACTGATCAACTGGAAACGGAACAACACAAAGGGAAAGATCTTCATCGAGCTCCTCCTTGAGCTCGGTTGCGTCACCTGTACGGTATCAACGGCACCTGCAAGCTGGTTTTGGAAGTATCTGTGAGTCACGGGGACTCAGCAATCTCGCACCCTCGCGATCAAGACTATTTAAGCTTATACGTAAGGTAAAAGGTATGAGGTAGAGCTGCAGCAAGTGACTAGCATATATGGTGGCTAACATACACAAATGAGAGAGAGAAGAGAAGGTAAAAACACGGTCGAACAACTATGATCAAGAAGTGATCCTAGAACAACCTACGTCAAACATAACTCCAACTCCGTGTTCACTTCCCGGACTCCGCCGAGAAGAGACCATCACGGTTACACACGCGGTTGGTGCATTTTAATTAAGATCAACTTCAGGTTTTCTACAACCATACATTAACAAATTCCCATCTGCCCATAACCGTGGGCACGGCTTTCGAAAGTTCAAATCCCTGCAGGGTGTCCCAACTTAGCCCATGACAAGCTCTCACGGTCAACGAAGGATATTCCTTCTAGCGGGAAGACCCGATCAGACTCGGAATCCCGGTTACAAGACATCTCGACAATGATAAACCAAGTCCAGCAACACCACCCGAATGTGCCGACAAATCCCAATAGGAGCTGCACATATCTCGTTCTCAGGGCACACTCAGATGAGACTAGGTACGAGTAAAACCAACCCTCAAGTTTCCCCGAGGTGGCCCCATAGGCAGCTCAGTTCGGACCAACACTTAGAGGAGCACTGGCCCGGGGGGGAGGGTTAAAATAAAGATGACCCTTGAGTCCATGACTCCCAAGGGAAAAGAAAAGCCTAGGTGGCGAATGGCAAAACCAATGTTGATCATTGCTGGAAGACTTTTATTCAAGGCGAACTGTCAAGGGGTTCCCATTATAACCCAACCGCGTAAGGAACGCAAAATCCGGGAACATAACACCGATATGAAGGAAACTAGGGCGGCAAGAGTGGAACAAAACACCAGGCATAAGGCCGAGCCTTCCACCCTTTACCAAGTATATAGATGCATTAATTAAATAAGAGATATTGTGATATCCCAACAAAATATCCATGTTCCAACATGGAACAAGCTCCAATCTTCACCTGCAAGTAACAATGCTATAAGAGGGGCTGAGCAAAGCGGTAACATAGCCAAACAAAGGTTTGCTAGGACAAGGTGGGTTAGAGGCTTGGCTTACCAATATGGGAGGCATGATAAGCAAGTGGTAGGTATCGCGGCATAGGCATAGCAAAAGGGCGAGCAACTAGCAAGCAAAAATAGAAGTGATTTCGAGGGTATGGTCAACTTGCCTGAAATCCCGCAAGGAAGAAGAGCGAGTCCATGAAGAAGAAAAACGGACGTAGACGAAAGGGTCCTCACAAACGCGACGGTACGGAACCAACCTGAAGAAGCAACACAGGAAAGAAGCACACAACATAGTAAACAACCAACACATGAACAAGGTATGATATGCGGGATGTGGTATGTGATGCATATGCAAGATTTGCAAATGAATGATAGAACCTGGCCTCAACATGGAAATCCAAGACTGCCACTATAAAGGTCAGGTGATTTCGGTTGAAATCGATATAAAGATCGCCAGAATCGGATGCACGGTTTGGAAATGGCAAGCAAAACAAATATGGCACCGGTCTGCGATAAACAGCAAGTAGCCACCTAAATGCATCAAGATAATTATGCTACAGCACTCAAACATAACAAGAAAATACATGGCAGGGATCCACTCATGAACCTTGACAAAAGATGAACACTGAGGTACGGCTAAATCAGTCACTAACAGGTTCAAATAAGCATGGCAAAAGTGCAAATGATAACAGGAAATTAACACAAGTGTGAGATTTATCATCAGGAAGCACACTTTAGAGCATGAAAACTACATGCTACAGGAACTTAACATGGCAAAGAAAGCCATGGAACGAAGCTACTCAAAGCACTTAACGAAATTCCCTTAGTGACCTTGAGCCAAAAGGGATCAAAAAATACAATTGCTAGCATGTGAACATGGGAAAAACATAAACAGATTCAGACTTTGTGAAAAACTGGAGCATGCAAATCAGTTAACGAGTAGGCATGTTTACGAGCTCGATGCTCTCACTAAAAAGAATGGAATGACAAACTACGCATACACCTTCAAGAAAACATAGCATAGAAGCTAGACATGGCAAGAACAACAACATAGCATGCACGGATCAATATCAACATCCTCGGCAAAATCGCTAATCAAGTCAACAATCTGCTAGGATTAACTTTATAGCAAAAGTAGAGCTCGATTGGCTCAAGCTAGGATGCTCCATAGATGCAAACAAAGACATTGATGGATAGAGCAGCACAATATTAACAAATCATCCTTACTGATCATCCTCATAAGAGGCACGGATCACTAGGAAACAACATGAACATATGGCATACCGAAAAAATCAGGACAAGGACTTTGTGAAATTCTAAGTTCGTGAAATCAGCATTACCGATTACGCTACTTTGCAAGCTTGTGCTAGTCACCAAAAATATCACAAAAATACATGGCAAGCACCACAGTAAAGATGGCATGGCATATAAAAAAACACATGTAGAGCTCTGGGTCATAGCATGCACACAATAATCATGGCAAAAATGACAAAATGCCATTTGCTGAAACAGATCTGAGAAAATACTCACATAGCCCTCTTCCAACAACATTTCGGGCATCAAGATAAGCTCAAATGAAAATGATGCAATGAGATGAAATGATGTACTCGTCGAGGCGAACATTTTGATATGCTATACGCACGAATCAGAGCTACGGATGCAGAGTTACAATGCGATGAAATATGCAAATGATTAGGGTTCGGAGGAAAAAGTCAGCCTGAGGTGATTTTTGGATCTGAGATCCAGATCGGGCCGGCGTGGAAAACGAGGTTTGACGGAATGACGAACTCGCCGGAGAGAAAGATGGAGGTCGCCGGACTTGGTGGATCCGGCCGGGAGGTGGAGGGCGGCGGCCGGAGTCGATGCGGTGGCCGGCGAGCTCCGGCGAGGCGTGGGCACTTGGCGCGGTGGCGCGGTGGTCGAGGCCGTGGCACCTGGCTGCGGAGCAGCGGCCATTCACTAGCGGGGCTGCAGCGCCGGCGAGGGGAGGCGGGCCGGCGCCAGCGAGCTCGGATGTCGGCGGAGGGCCCCGGCGGGGAGGCGGCGCGACGCTGCGCCTCG
>NC_057812.1:187187236-187208544 GCF_018294505.1 Triticum aestivum | reverse complement strand
CGGGCAGCTCGGGCCGGGCGGGCTGGCCTCGGGCCCACAGGGCCGCGGCGGCGCGAGGGGAGAGAGGGGGCAGGGCACGGTGGACATTGTCCGGCACGGGACGAAATGTCAGGTGGCGCGCGGAGGAGGGGGTTATGGTTTTATCTGCGGAAAAATCCGGGGAAGACACAAATATATAGGTAGAGGGAGCTAGGAGAGTCCAAATGAGGTGCGGTTTTCGGCCACATGATCGTCATCAAACGAACGATATGATGGAGAGGTCTTAGGTGGGTTTTGGGCCACTTTGGAGGGGTGTTGGGCTGCAACACACATGAGGCCTTTTCGGTCCCTCGGTTAACCGTTTGAGTATCAAACGAAGTCCAAATGGCATGAAACTTGACAGGCGGTCTACTGGTGGTAAACCAAGGCCACGTGACAAGTCTAGGTCCAATTCGAAAACTTTTAACACTCGCACACGAAAAGAGGTAGAAAGGGACACCGGGTGACATAGGAGCGCCGGATTGCAAAACGGACAACCGGGAAAATGCTCGGATGCATGAGACGAACATGTATGCAAATGAAATGCACATGATGACATGATATGCAATGCATTACACACAAGCAAAGACAACGCAACAACAGCGAATAACTGGAGGACACCTGGCACATCGGTCTCGAGGCATTACAGGGTGCGCGGTGCTTGCATATCCGGCCATAGGGCGGCAATCGCCTGGGCGCCGGCACTATGAAGTCAGCGCAGCATCCGATGGGCCGGCCGAAAGCGGGCCTCAATGCTCAAGATCTTCTCGCCAAAGAGTTCGGGGGGCGTTTGCGGCGATCTGTGCGCCCTCTGTGCTCCGCCCTTCACGATCAGCCTCGATGGCTTGATTGGCGGCGTCCGAATGGCCGGCGAAGAAGTCTGCCAAGGGAGACGAACAAAGAGCATGGTTAAAAACTAGAGGCCGACTCAACTAGCAGTCGGCAGCTTAGAAAAGGAAAATGAGGGGAAGCTCACCGTCGACGAGATCTTCGATTGCGTGGAAGCCGGAGACCAGTGTCGTCTCCGTGTCGGTCCAGGAGGAGCACTCGGACACGAAATCAGCAAGGAGGGCGGTCTCCTTGTCCTCCGCCTCCTTTTGGGCCTTCTGGAGCAGCTCCTTCTGCTCCGCTAGCTGCGTAGCCAGCCGGTCGCGCTCCTCCGTCAGCCGGTCGCACTCCTCCTCCTTGACACGCAGCACGATGTTGGCCTCGCCCAGCTACTTCTGCAGGGCGGCGTTGGCCTCTGAAGAAGAAGGAGGGGTATCAGTCGTCAACAAGGAAGAAAGAACGCCGGGGAGATCCGGCCCGATTGCTCAGCAGTCGGCCTGGATCTCGGGGACTACAGCCTGCAGGTGCACCAGCGTGCCCCCGCGAAGAAAGGAATCATCAACCAAAGAAAAAGGTCACTGGGAAGATCCACCCGACTGCTCAGCAGTCGGCCCAAATCTCGGGGACTACAGCCCACGGGTGCGCCAGCGCGCCCCCACGAAGAAGGAAGAGGACTCACCCCGGCTGTCCGACAAGTCGGCGGTCCGCTTGGCCAGCTCCTCAACGTTCGCGTGGAAGGCGGTCACGCGAAGATTGTGGTAATCCTGCATCAAAATTTCAGACAAAATGTTGGTACTTAGAACTCACCGATTAGAGTTTCGAGCCGCCTGCTTATCAGCCGGCCCAAAACTCGGGGACTACACCCAGTGGGTGCGCTGGCGCCCCCCTAGAAAGAAGAGTTGGTGTGGCTCCTTGCCCTAGCTAGCCCTCTCATCTACCTCTCCTTCTGGACTTCTCTCCTTGGCACGCACCGAAGAAGAAACAAGGAGGAATGAGGAAGAAGAGACACAGTTTTTGCCGGTGCACGAACACCACCGCCGCACGAACGGCGTATTTTTCTCTTGAGCACGAACTCAATACAATAGCAGTACATGGGGGGAGCTTTATACACGAGCGCAACGACGCATCGCGCCCACTCTCCCACTCGCGCATGATCAGCACGCACCAGCCCACGCCCAAGACGCGCGCTGACACGCTCTACGCGGGCCGGCTCCAACAGAACGCCGCGAGCACCCCGCAACTGCTGCCAACAAACTCACACACGCACGCACACAACCTGTACCCTAGTCGGACCATGCTCGTACAATAGTCAGACTATGCCTATACAATGGCCAGACACACACGCACGCCACGGTCCCGGTGCGGCTCGAACCGCACGCCTCGCGCCCAACTCGCGCACGCACGCACCCTGGTCCGGCTGTGGCTTATTCTCCTGACAAGAAGAGCAAGAAACAAAAGCAAAAAAGGAAGGACGCGTACCTGGATGGCTGCTCGCGACTCCAGATACGCCTTGGTGCATTCCTTGATGGCGTCACCCTCGGCTCGGAGTTTGGCTTGGATGTCCAAAAGCGCCCGGTTCAACGGGCCCATCCCGCCGCCCCGCACCCACCCAGTGGGCGCGGCGCTCGTCACCTCGGTATCCGGGATCGTGGAGCTCATGGCGCCGGTCTCCAGAGGGCGCGGTGCCGAGGCCGCCTTCGCAAGACGGCGGTGCGTCGGCGTAGCGACCTCAAGAGCCAGGTCTGTCGCCACCACGCCTTCAGTTGGCGGCACCGGTGGGGTCCGCCGGCTGCCCACCTGGCGCGCTCCCGGAGGGCGGCGGTGGCGGCACGATTACGTCCGGCATGGCGGTGTTGTCAGCGTCCCTTTCCATGACCGGGTTCTCGTCGCCGACTTCCCCAGTCTGCGCTGTGAACTCCGGTGGTGGCGGTGCAGAGTTCAGGGGGACGACGAACACCGCCGACTGGCGGTGTGCGGCTTCTTCAGCGCGCTTCTTCTCCGCGTCGGCGGCCTCGGTTTCTGCCAGCTTTTTCAGGGCGGCGGCCTCCGCCTTATCGGCTACCGACTTCTTCAGGCGGGCGACTTCCCGCTCCTCGCGCGCCTCCCGCGCATTCCGCTCCATCGCCTCCCAGAGGTCGGCGGCCAGATCGATCCGCCAGGTGGTGGAGGAGGTCTCCGCAGACTTCACGACGGAGCCGGCGGTCGACTTCTCAAGAGAGAGCAGGGCCCTAAAAGTCGAGAATATAAAGCAAAGGAATTTCAGACAAAATCAGCGAAGAAATGTGAAGGTGCAAAGGGAGGTAGCACTTACGCCAAAATCAGCTGCGGCGTCTTCACCACCTTGCAGAAAGCGGTTGGCCTTTGCGGCCGCTTCGTCCTGCTTGGTCGCCGCGGCCGAGCCCTTGGACTTCTTCCGCCGGCTGCCGAACACGCTCGTCCCGGCCCTATGCTTCTTAGCACCGCCTTGGGCGTCCGGTGTGGCGGCCGAGCTCGCGCCCGGCTGGCCGGCTCCCGGCTGGTGGCCTGGGGCGACCTCCTCGTCATCGTCAGGCCAGTCCTCGAGACTGGCCCCAAGTCTCGGGCCACCCGCTGCACTGCTTCCTCCCTCGGCGTCGTCCTCCAGGGTCGCCGCCCCCAAATCGGGGTCATCAACGTTGCTCTCCGCTCGGTCGGGGAGGAATTCGTGGTCCGGCCCGACGGTGCCGGCTACAGGCTGGAGGAGGGGGCTCTAACCGAAGCCGACTGGTCAAATCGGACAAGACGGACTTGGCGACGAAGAAGTTAGGAGAGTCAAAGGAAAAGAGAAAAGTAAAATGACTCACCAGAGGCGGGGAGGGGGCACGTGAATACGGCTACTTGCCGAACTGCCACTCTTCTTTGAGGTCGCAGCTCGCAAGATAATTCACCATATAGGCCACCTCCTCGTGAGGCATTTCCTTGGCGCACATCCGACTCGGGTCCCAATGCCCGCTCATCTGGCAAATCATGTGGGGGCGACTTTGGAGTGGAAGCACTCGGCGCGCCATGAAGGCAGCCAGCAAATCCGGCCCGGTGAGGCCCTCCGACTGCGTGAGCACTCGAAGTCGCGTGACGGCGCCGACTCCTGCGGGCGTCCGCGTCCTGGCCCGATGCGACTAGTTGGGCTGCCTCCCCGTCGGCGGACCGGCTACATAGGCCGACAGATTGACCCAATCACCCTACGCGGAGCCGTTCTTCACGTAGAAGTACGACCGCTGCCACATCTTCACCGACTTTATCAGCTTGATGGAGGGAAACGGGTTGTCGGCCCCCGACCTCCGCACGGCGATGAACGCGCCGCACTGAGCCGGCACACCCACGGCCTAGGTGCCGAGCTTGGAGTAGAAGAACCCCCCCAGAGCTTGATGGTGGGGAGAACGCCGAGGAAGCCTTCGCACAAGGTGACGAAGGCGGGCAGCAGCACCACCGTGTTGGGGGTGAGGTGGTGCGGCTGGAGTCCGTAGAACTCAAGAAAAGAGCGGAAGAAGCTGCTTGCCGGTAAGCCTAGGCCGCGGAGGCAGTGCAAGCGGAACACGACCCGCTCGCCCTCCTACGGCGCCGGCGAGATTTCCCCCCTCCGCGCGAGGCGGACCCGCACGAGGTCCTCACCGGGCAGCCGACGCGTCTTGCGGAGAAAATCAACGTGATTGTCATGGACCTCCGAACCGTCCCAAGTGCCGGAGTGCGCCATAGGGGGCGTGACGGTGGAGGAAGAGCTCATTGTGAGCGGACCACCGCAGCACTCGACGTAGCTTGAGGTGCAGCGGCAAGAGAGAAGAAGAAGAAGCAATGAGGAGGAGGGACGCGCGTGCTCCGCCGCTCCCCCTCCCCCCTACTTATAGCCTCATGGGCTGCGAAGCCGAGGGGGCGGTTGTGGGATCTACTGCGCCCACTACCCCATACCCCCACATTTATCGCGCAAAGTTACTGCGCGCAGTAATTCCGCGGGAACCGCAATCGTCCACTCCGGCCACAGTGGATCCGCTCGCGCGCCGAGGCGCAGTAGTGGCGGGCCCCGCCCGTAGGCATGTCCGGTCGCACATGTGGATGGCCAGACTGGCCTGGCTGCTTGTTGCCACGTGACAAGCCCGAAACGGGTGGCGGCCTGGAAGCTTAGCGAGCACGCCACCGGGATCCTGCCAGGGCAGTCAAATTTTTTTGAACAAGTCAAATTGGGTGAGTCCGACTCTCGCCGGTCGGCCCTGCAGAGGCCAAACGAGGTTTTCACCTCAAATACTCAGAGCAAGAAACTGTTGAGGCTCCTCGGCTGGTTGCCCGCGGTGCCTCATCAGCTTCAGGGACTACTGTCGGAGTAATGGGCCACGGGTAGGCTAACCCGAGGCCCAAAACCTTTCAAGACAGCGGGGCTGACTGCGCCCCTTGAGACGACAGATGAAGAGCCGCCTTCTGGAGGATGGCTGAAGAAATAGTCGGCTGCCCGCATGCATCCAAGTCCTAGAGGCGAGGACAAGACCGGCCCACTCCTGTATGGCGGCTTCCAGAGAAGCCGGCCGCGGGGAGTCGGCCCACGGCACCAACAAAGCCCATGCCCTCATCAGGGGGGATGGGACAGGGAGTGGCAATAGTGAAGCCCGCTCCCTCCCCTTTTCCAGGAGATGGCTAGGCCACAGTGTGTTGTACCAACGGAGATCTCCGTCTGGCACGACACTGTTGCCATGCCATCCCTGACATCAGCAATAGTGGGCAGAGTCCTGTGCCCACAACGGCCTTTCAGCACGGTCCACGGATGACGGGCCCTACCAGTCAGTTAGAGTCCAGAAGACGGCAAGAGCGCCACCAGTCGGACCCGTAGGGCGCCGGGACCCGGGAGTTGGCCTGCCCCTCCCACGGGTTCCCCGCGCCATTAACTAGACGAGACCGGGAGTGGCTACAGTGGTCACCTGCCAGACGGCGGGGCTATAGCCACAAGCCCATGACCAAGCCTGCGTCATTAGAGGCATGGCTATAGCAAACAGCAGTCGGCAAGACACGCAACTAGTCGGCGGGGCCCGCCAGTCGGCGGAAGGGCCAGCGGATGAAGAGACTATTGGTTGGGCCCTACGCCCAAACAGTTTTACATTGTACCCTTGGGGGGTAGGCCTATATAAACCCCCCAGGGCACCCATGCAACGGGTTCCGAACCATTTGAACTAGACCAGTTCCAAGAGGGGGGAGAGAGCCGACCCTGCCTTCTCCTACCTTCGGCATACAGCTTGAGGAGCACCCTTGTATTCACTTTGCCTTAGTGATCATGCGGAGACCCCGCAGAGCAGGACTAGGGGTGTTATCTCCTAGGAGAGTGTGACACCCTGGTTTTTGCCCTCTTTCATTTGTTTGAGTTTTCATTTGAATTTTTTTGAAACTTGGGGTTTTTGAATCTTTTCATTTGGACTTAATACCTTGGGCATCCTTGGCTTTCACCCAAGTGTTCTTTTCTCTCCCAGACCATCATTTCACTTCTGATCCACCTCAAAATAAACTTTGGAACATTTTTCTTAAATGAAAAAAAATTCAATTTCTCTCTAAAACCCTAAGCCAAACCTATTTGCTCCAAAGCAACCCTAATTTTTATGGCTTAAAAATTCTGAGATAATTCACAAATATTCTAGAGACCCTAGGGCACCTCCCTGAGCAAAAATATTTCATCACTTTTTGGGATATTTTTGCTACAGAAAATCTTTTCTGTTCTGGAGAGAAATGGTGGTTTCCACAACAACTACCATTTTACTTGCTCCATTTGACCTGATCTTTCTTGTGCCTATTTACCTTAGTAACTCTAAGCTAGCCTCCAAAGCACAGCTTCAAACTCCCAGCCATTTGACCACAGTAACACCTCAAAGTTACTGTCCAGAAACTTACCAGACTTGTAAAACTTTCTCTACTGCACCTGGATTCAAACCCAACCTTGGTAAACTTCAAAACCACCACGAACAACATGCCAGACATGGTTTTTGGACGAAGGCCGGCCTGTGGAGGGAGTTCACACGGTGATCACGCATGTCCACGATGCCAGGCATGCGTGTCGACGCGCTCTGGGAGCCGCCGAGCGCTCTGTTCGCGCGTGCTCGCTTCCCCCACCTGCCAAACCTAGCCAAAGCTCGCCACCATCATCGTCTCTACACCATTAACTCCACTCTGGCACTCGCCGACGCCGGAGCTTGCCGCAGCAAGCACGGGCAAGGTCCGGCCAGCCCAACAGTGCGTGCGGACTGTGCTCGTCGTCAGCCCCCTCGACCCTGTGCTCGTCTCTGCTCGCCCATAGTGGCCGCGTGACCTCCGTCCCCTTCTCACCCTCTCACTGATGCCGCTCATCGCTAGGCGCCGTGGACAGGTGTCCACCGGCGGAGCCCGAAGCACCCTCGCCGCTCGCCTATATATAGAGCCCCTCCCCACCCTCCCCGAGCATCCTCCAGCACTCACACACACTCCACGGTAGAGTAGGAAGCCGTAGCCCTGCTGCGCAGGCCTCGGGCCGCCGTCCCCGAGCTCGAGCTCGCCGACGATCCCCTTTGGTCGACGCGATAGCTCCAGCCCCTCCCAGGCCTGGGCGACCTCTCCAGGGCCTCCGCCTCTCTCCGGTGAGGCCGTCTCGCCCGCTTGGAGCCCCTGGAACGGCCTCTGCTCGCCGTCTTCCCCAACTCCGACGACCTCCCCGCTCTGCCTCCGCCTGCGAGCAAGTTTCCCACGCTGTCCGACCACCCATAGCTACGCTATGCGTACGGGCAGGTGCGCCTCGACCTCCTCTTGCCATCTCTCCCTCTTGTTTGGGCCAAAGAGCCCTCGTCGCCAGCGAGAGCTCTGACGAAGCCGCGGCCGTCTCTGTTTCCCTCTCCCACTTCCCCCACCTGACTAGCGGGGCCTGCTAGTCAGTCTCTTTGTACACGCGCGAAGCGGTACGAGTGGTGGCGCCCCTGGGCTTTTATGCCTTCGACGTCACCCCCTAGTCTTTTTCTTTTTATTCAAATTCATTTGAATTTATAGAACACTTCAAACAGTTATATATTTTTAACCATAAGTCCAAATGAATTGATTCTTTTTGCATAGTGTTCTTTGAAATAAAATCTAATAGCTCACCAAAGACGAGGCTTTTCTGAGCTGTTTAGAATTTCTGGTGAATTTCAAAAGTGTTTTTGATATTTTCCTTGTGTGTTTAAAATTATTTTCAGAAGGTGAGGCTTGTCTTGAGGATCACCAGGAGGCTTGTGAACCTCACCTGCACTAAGGCAAGCCACAAAACATTTGTATGATGCCATTTCAATATTTGTGATTTTTTACTTGGATGAAATAATTAATCCATGCATCTAAATAATTATTGAGTTATTTGTGTTCTGTTAAAGGTTGAATAGTTTTTATGCTTGATTTACAGAATAGTTGAAACTAGTTTAGTGGATAAATCAAGTTAAGATTTATTGGACGTGATATTAGAAATAATTTTGTTATGCATGATAGTTATCTTAACTATATTTTTGCCTTCCTAAAATTGATAAGAATTTGTTAGAAAATATTCTGTTAAATCATATTACTTGTTTTACAGAAAGTTGGAACTTAATTTAGTGATAGAGAATGTAAGAATTGTTGATAATGAAATCTTTTGTTATGCATATGAAAAAGTTATCGGAATTGCTTTCTTGTGTAAGAAATCAATGAAACTTGTTGCAAAATATTTTGATTAAGTTGTGAGTCATCTATAGAGTAACGTGAGTTGTTGACGGTTATCCTTGGTGCATATATGACATCAGTTACTTTTATGATACATGTGTTATTTTGCATTTCATGGCATGCTATGACACCGGTCATTGTTAGTTTAAAGTTGAAACTGAAAATAACTCAACTTGAATACACCGTTGACTGGATCATGGTGCCGCTGAATCGAGTTTTTTCCAGTGCAACCACATTTGCCTTTGTGGGGGGCCTTGATTCGGTCCATTGACACGGGCTCTGGTCGGTGCCTCCATCTAGGGAAGGTTATGTCATGTTTGCCCTGGCCCGGCAAGCAGACTTAACCTTGTGTGCTCGTTGATAAGATTATGGTACCGATTTCCCCGAGTGGGAGTTTGACCACGACGGTGGTTAGGGTGTCTTTGGTTGACATGGGGCCACCCAGGACCAGCCCCTTGTGGATTTGGGTCGTAGTGGCCGGGAGAGTGCTGTGGCAATGGAGGGGTTTCGTTGGAATGCCATTGGTCCACCCGAATGGGAGTGCGAGGCCATGGGTTCCATGGTGTGGGTCCAGTGTGCTACCTCTGTAGAGTGTATAATCTATCGATAGCCGCGTCCACGGTTAAGGACACCTCGTAGTAGGTCCCACCATGAGTCAAAGAATGATAAAAATTGCACACTAAGCTGTAAACTTTGCATTGTCAAGGATGGCAGAAAGGCCATCGCGGAACTTGGGACCAGATATTGGTCGTGGTTGTGATCGCCGTAAGGATCATCAGTCATTTTGTTAAAGACCACATTGGTGGTGTGTTTAACCATGTTGGTGCTATATCATACCACGTTGGTAGTGTGTTTTACCACATTGGTGGTGTTCGTGGTCATAGGATGATCACGGTTGGTAAGATGTCCTGAGGGACGTTCGAGCATGATCACATCATGTTGACATATAGTGTTGCATCTTTAATAATTAGCTAAATATCATGATACTGTTTGTCATTATGCCTATGCTTGTTGTGATCTTGCAAGTACATTCAACGTACTGACCTGGCATGTCATGCCAGATTTCAGGAAAGTCTCATTGGAAAGGAGCGCTGTTCGAGTCTAGATCGTGTCCACATCGGTGTCCCTGTGATATGGAGCTTCCGCTACGATGTTATTCCGCTGCCACGTAGTTGTTCGGATCGAGGCCCCTTTATGTTCACTAAATAATGTACATATTGTTCGGCTGCATCGAGTGTGCCGCTTGGTCTCGACCACTGTTGTAAATTGAACTCTGTTGCGCTAGTATCAATAAAGTGGTTGTTGTCTGTACCAATTTGTTGTGTGTTGCCAGAAGACATGGTCTCTGGGCAGGCAATGCAGGGTAAACCGGTGGCTCTGAGCCAGGGTGCCACAACGATTGGTATCAGAGTCGTGCTGACTGTAGGCCATGCTAGACTACGACGTGTTAACTGGACGCTAGGTGCGAGAAAAATTGAGTGCCTGTAGCAGTTGTAGCTGGTTGTTGCATTCTAGTCATTGGATTATTATTGTTATGCTAACCTGTTAATGGTTGTGAGTGTAGACGGCTCCGGTGCCGTATCCGTGCCAGTTGCAGCTGATGTCGTACATGTCACCACACCATCTCCGCAACGTGTGGCGTCGGCTGTACCCTCACAGAGACGAACCCGTCTACCATGTGTACCGGGAGCATCTGGCAGACTCAGTGTATGAGTATCACACAGTGGTTACTCTACGCACCACTTCTGATTTCGGCTCTTACACTCGCACTTCTCAGAGCGGTTACGCCTCCACCGCTTCTCAGGCTGTCTAGTTTGCTGCATTTGAGATCCTTGTCGAGCTTCGTTATACCGAGGTTCAAATGCAGCACCACCCAGGTTTCTATTACTACCCATCTCTGAACGACAACGGTCGTGTCCGTTTTCCCCTCGTTGACCCGGAGTCTGATAGTGTTGCTAGCCATCTTGCTCGTTATATCACTGCTAGCTATCTGATGATCCACGAGCTGGCTCAAGAGCTGACTCGTGCTCGTACTGCTTTAGCCGCTACCTTGGTCACTACTAGATCCACCACTACTCCGTCCTCACTGGGATTTACCCCGTATGTCCCAGTTAGTTCTAGCTCTCCTCTTTCGACGGTTACTCACCCGAGTAGCACAGGCGTCTCCGCTGTGAACCCTCTCAGTAATTCTGCCAAGTGGGTCTCACTTCTCACTACCCCTGCAGCCCCGATGCTTCATCCTACCCCTGCCCCTGAGGGAGAGCCCTCGAGGCAGCGTCATCGCGTTACCTTTAACCCGGAGGTTTCTGTTAACCACGTCAGTTCGGGATCTGAGACCGCTTCAGGGGAGGACACCACAGCACCAACAGAGCAGTAGTATCTTTGAGTATTCGCATTCATCTAGATGGTGCACGGATGTAGTTCTATGAGTTATGATGCTTCATGTATGAGAGTAGTGGAACCAGCCTTGTAGTTTAATTCTCATGTATGAGTCTATGTATAATTACGTTGGGACTTTAATCGCCGTATTTTCTTTGCTCTTTTTGGTCTTTTTCATGAGTTGTTGCTGGCTTTTCCCCAATTTTATTCTTGGATGTCTCTCATCTCGATTGCGTTGCCTTGGGAAAAAAATACTCAAATAGGATGACGCGGGGAGGCAGCAGTAGCAATGTTCGCGCAAGAACTCTTGTTCGTCGTTCCGCACGACAGACATGATATTCTACCGAGCCGAATGTTCAGCCACCACGTCCACCGCCTGAACCTCCATCCACCGAGCAAGTTTTGCGTATGTTTGAGGAGAAAAGGAACAATGATCTGATTGAAATATTGAGAAGTGTGCAAGCTATGGTTGGACAGAATGGAAATCAGAATGGTCACCACTCAAAGCTGTCAGATTTTCAGAGGACCAATCCACCCAGTTTCAGTCAGGTTGTTGACCCATTGGATGCAGACGATTGGTTGCGGACCATGGAGAAAAAGCTTGAGATTGCCCGTACTGAAGGAAATGATAAAGTCCCATTTCCAACCCATTACCTTGAGGGCACAACTGCCATATGGTGGGAAAATATAAAAGCCATGTGGCTGATTGATGAGGAAGTCACCTGGGAAAAATTCAAGGATAAGTTCCACAAGTATCACATCCCTACTAGAGTTATGATGGCCAAACAGCATGAATTTCTCACGCTCGCCAAGGAAATTAGTCTTTGGCTGAGTATCTGCAAAAATTCAATCATTTGTCTTGTTACTCTCTGTATGACATGGCCACTGGAGAAAGGAAGATTGACAGATTTCTTGGAGGTTTAAATCAACTTCGGTGTGCTCTCAGTATGTTTGATTTCACCGATTTCCAAACTCTGGTGGACAGAGCGTTCATTGGTGAACGGGAGCACAAGCTTATATCGGATAATAGGTCTGCTAACAACAACAACAAGCGCAAGTTTGAGCCAAAGAAGGATGGACAACTTGTGCAAAAATCTCATACCTGGCGGCCGACTCAGGTGGAATACAGGCCAAATTGGCAGCAGAATGTTAATAGGACCACCACTCAAGTCAAGAATATTGTAACCAGTCCAACACATGAGGAGTGCCAGCGCAATAATACTTGTTTCATTTGCGGGCAGGCCGGACATTATGCCAAACAGTGCCCCAAGAATAACAAGGTGAATGCTGTGAGCAGGCCACAAGTCAACTTTATGGAGTCAGGGCCAACTGGGCACGTGAACCATATCTTCGCCGAGGAAGCCCAAGAGAAGCCAGAAGTCATCATTGGTATGTTTTCTATTAATGACATACCTGCAGTAATTTTATTTGACTCTGGGGCTTCCCACTCTTTTATTTCTCAGAGTTTTCCTGCCCAAAACAATTTTCCTTGCACCATTTTGGGCAAAAATATGCTGGTACAAACCCCAGGATCTATAATCAAGAGCAATCTAGTCTGCCGTGATCTGGAGATCAATATCGACGGGGTCCACTTTCCAACATCTCTGATAATCATTGAGTTTGAACTGTTGGATATTATATTGGGAATGAATTGGTTGACCAAGTACCAAGTCTGTATAAACTGTGCAACCCGAGAAGTCAGTTTGACCGGTCTAAATGGGCAGCTCATCAAATTCGATGTTTGCAAGCATGTGCCCAAGCCAGAACTAGTTTGGACCATTGTGGTTGAGTTGGAATGTAGTCCTGTGGTCAGTGAGTACCCTGATGTGTTTCCAGAAGAACTGCATGGCATGCCACTAGATCGGGAACTGGAGTTTGCCATAGATCTTGTGCCCGGAACTGGACCAATATACAAGAAGTATTACCGGATGCCCTCATCAGAATTAGTGGAACTAAAGAAACAGCTTGACGAATTACTCTAGAAGGGTTATATTCGTCCCAGCTCATCACCATGGGGCTCACCTGCAATTTTCGTGGGCAAAAAGGATGGCAGTTTTCGTATGTGCATAGATTACCGTCAGCTGAATGAGGTCACCATCAAAAATAAATACCCACTACCAAGGATTGATGATCTGTTTGATCAGCTCAGTGGGGCTGAAGTATTCTCAAAAATCGATTTATGGACCGGATATCATCAGCTCGAGATTAAAAAGGAAGATATTCCTAAGACCGCATTCACTACACGATACGGTCTTTATGAATATACTGTGATGTCCTTTGGTCTCACCAATGCCCCTGCCTTCTTCATGCATATGATGAACAAAGTGTTCATGGACTTCCTCGACAAATTTGTGGTAGTCTTTATCAACGATATCCTCATTTACTCCAAGAGTGAAGAAGAGCACAAAGATTACCTCCGAGCAGTGCTACAACGGCTCCGCAACCATCAGTTATACGCCAAATTAAGTAAGTGCGAATTTTGGCTCAAGCAAGTCGGGTTTCTCGGACATGTACTATCCGCCGAAGTTATAGCCTTGGACCTGAGCAAAGTAAAGGATATGCTCGATTGGGTACCACCCACGACTGTAACACAGATTCGGAGTTTTCTCGGATTAGCTGGATACTATCGTCATTTCATTGAAGGGTTTTCCAAAATTGCTAAACCGATGACGGAACTGCTAAAAAAGGATACAAAGTTTGAGTGGACAGAGGACTGTGAGACGAGTTTTAATGAGCTAAAGATGCGTCTGACGACCGCACCGGTATTGACTCTTCCAGACATTTATAGCAGCTTTGATGTATAATGTGATGCCTCCAGACAAGGTATTGCTTGCGTATTGATGCAAGACAACAAGGTAGTAGCGTATGCCTCACGACAACTACGACCACACGAGGGAAATTATCCTACTCATGATTTGGAATTGGCTGCAGTGGTTCATGCATTAAAAATTTGGAGACACTATCTCATTGGAAAAAGGTGCCAAATTTTTACTGACCACAAAAGCCTCAAATACATCTTCACTCAGCCAGATTCAAATATCCGTCAGCGAAGATGGATAGAATTGGTCAAGGATTATGACCTTGGAATAAATTACCATCCAGGCAAGGCCAACGTCGTTGCCGATGCGCTCAGTCGAAAGCCCGTCAGCTTAAATGTCATGTTAAAATCATTGCCTACCGAACTTCAGTAGGAGATCGCTCAGCTCAACTTGGTCATCGTGGATGCTGGCCTCACTAATATTTTGGAAGTTACCCCCACACTCGAGATGGATATCCGCAAGGCCCAGCCAGAAGACGCCGAGCTACAAAAACATGCAAAGCAATCCCCAGATTTCTTCAAGGACAACTTCGGTACCCTCCAATTCCGTGGACGAATCTGTGTACCAGATCAACCGGACTTGAAGAAGAAAATCTTGTTAGAAGAACACGAATCCTCATATTCCATTCATCCGGGAGGTACGAAAATGTATGAAGACCTTAAACGAATATTCTGGTGGGATCGGATGAAGAAAGACAATGCATATTTTGTAGCCTGTTGCGACATATGCAACAAGGTGAAAGCAGATCATCAAAAGCCAGCTGGACTTCTCCAACCATTGCCAGTTTCACAATGGAAATGGGATGATGTTTGCATGGATTTCATCACCGGGTTGCCTAGGACTCAACGAGGCAAAGACGCCATCTGGGTTATAGTGGCCACCCTCACCAAGGTTGCTCACTTCATCCCGATCAGCACCAGATATAGAGCAGACGAACTTGCACAACTGTATGTATCCCGAATCGTCAGTCTGCATGGAGTACCCCAAACCATCACTTCTGACCGAGGATCTTTGTTTACCTCTGCTCTCTGGTCCCATCTTCATCAAGCCTTGGGGACAACACTGAAATATAGTACTTCTTATCACCCTCAGACGGACGGTCAGACAGAGCGAGTAAATCAAATACTCGAGGATATGTTGCGAGCCTGTGTACTAGCCAATGGGGCAAAATGGAAGAATGTTTGCCATACGCCGAGTTCTCATATAACAACAGCTTCTAGACCAGTCTAAAGATGTCGCCATATGAAGCTCTATATGGTTGTAAGTGCCGCACTCCTCTAAATTGGTCTCAAGTTGGAGATAGCCATATCTTCGGAACCGATCTCATGATGGAAGCTAAGAGACAAGTATAGGAAATCAGAGACCGGCTGCAATTGGCCAAATCCCGTCAGAAGAGTTATTATGACGCAAAGCACCGACAGGTCAGTTCTGAGCCCGGAGAACACATGTACCTCCGAGTCACTCCTATGAAAGGAGTTAAGCGATTTCAGACTCGTGGAAAGCTGGCACCCAGATTCATTGGTCCATTCCCAATTATGTCTCGAGTGGGTACGGTCGCATACCAACTGGAACTACCCCCGGAGTTGTCGGATATACACAATGTGTTCCATGTTTCGCAATTGAGATGATGCATATCCCCACCTGAGAAAAGGACTGCAATGACTGAGATAGAATCGGGAGAGGATTTAACTTATGAAGAAAGACCGTTCAAAATTTTGGATCAAATGGAAAGGGTCACTCACAGCAAAGCCAAAAAAATTTACAAGTTTCAGTGGGAGCATCACATAGAGTCAGAAGCAACTTGGGAGCAGGAAGAATTCCTTAAGCGTCAGTATCCAGAGTGGTTTTCCCAAGAAACCGAATCTCGAGGATGAGATTCATTCTAAGTGGGGGAGGTTTGTGACAGCCTGGTTTTTGCCCTCTTTCATTTGTTTGAGTTTTCATTTGAAATTTTTTGAAACTTGGGGTTTTTGAATCTTTTCATTTGGACTTAAACACTTGGGCATCCTTGGCTTTCACCCAAGTGTTCTTTTCTCTCCCAAACCATCATTTCAGTTCTGATCCACCTTCAAATAACCTTTGGAATATTTTTCTTAAATGAAAAATATTCAATTTCTCTCTAAAACCCTAAGCCAAACCTGTTTGCTCCAAAGCAACCCTAATTTTTATGGCTCAGAAAATTCTGAGATAATTCACAAATATTCTAGAGACCCTAGGGCACCTCCCTGAGCAAAAATATTTCATCACTTTTTGGGATATTTTTGCTACTGAAAATCTTTTCTGTTCTGGACAGAAATGGTGGTTTCTACAGCAACTACCATTTTACTGGCTCCATTTGACCTGATCTTTCTTGTTCTTATTTACCATAGTAACTCTAATCTAGCCTCCAAAGCACAGCTTCAAACTCCCAGCCATTTGACCACAATAACACCTCAAAGTTACTCTCCAGAAACTTACCAGACTTGTAGAACTTGCTCTACTGCACCTGGATTCAAACCCAACCTTGGTAAACTTCAAAACCACCATGAACAACATGCTAGACATGGTTTTTGGATGAAGGCCGGCCTGTGGAGGGAGTTCACGCGGTGACTACGTGTGTCCATGATGCCAGGCATGCGTGTCGACGTGCTCTAGGAGCCGCCGAGCGCTCTGTTCGCGCGTGCTCGCTTCCCCCACTTGCCAAATCTAGCCAAAGCTAGCCACCATCATCGTCTCAACACCATTAACTCCACCCTAGCACTCGCCGACGCCGAAGCTCGCCGCAGCAAGCACGTGCAAGGTCCGGCCAGCCCAATAGTGTGTGCGCACTGTGCTTGTCGTCACCCCCTCGACCCTGTGCTCGTGTCCGCTCGCCCACAATGGCCGCGTGACCTCCATCGCCTTCTCCCCCTCTCAATGACCCCACTCGTCGTCGGGCGCCGTGGAAAGGTGTCCACCGGCGGAGCCCGAAGCACCCTCGCCGCTCGCCTATATATAGAGCCCCTCCCCACCCTCTCCGAGCATCCTCCAGCACTCACACACACTCCACAGTAGAGTAGGAAGCCGTAGCCTGGCCGGGCAGGCCTCTGGCCGCCGTCCCTGAGCTCTAGCTCGCCGGCGATCCCCTCTGGTCGCCGCGGCAGCTCTAGCCCCTCCCAGGCCTGGGTGACCTCTCCAGGGCCTCCGCCTCTCTCTGGTGAGGCCATCTCGCCCGCTTGGAGCCACTGGAACGGCCTCTGCTCGCCGTCTTCCCCAACTCCGACGACCTCCCCATTCTGCCTCCGCCCGCGAGCAAGTTTCCGACGCCATCCGACCACCCCTAGCTACGCTACGGGTACGGACAGGTGCGCCTCGACCTCCTCTTGCCATCCCTCTCTCTCATTTTGGCCAAAGAGCCCTCGTCGCCGGCGAGAGCTCCGGCGAATCTGTGGCCGTCTCTGTTTCTCTCTCCCTCTTCCCCCAACTAACTAGCGGGGCCCGCTACTCAGTCTCTTTGTACACGGGCGAAGCACTACGAGTGGTGGCGCCCCTGGGCTTTTACTCCTTCGACGTCACCCCCAGTATTTTTCTTTTTATTCAAATTTATTTGAATTTACAGAGCACTTCAAACAGTTATAACTTTTTAACCATAAGTCCAACTGAATTGATTCTTTTTGCATTGTGTTCTTTGAAATAGAATCTAACAGCTCACCAAAGATGAGGTTTTTCTGAGCTGTTTAGATTTTATGGTGAATTTCAGAAGTGTTCTTGATATTTTCCTTGTGTGTTTAAAATTATTTTCAGAAGGTGAGGCTTGTCTTGAGGATCACCAGGAGGCTTGTTAACCTCACCTGCACTAAGGCAAGCCACAACAACATTTTTCTGATGCCATTTCAATATTTGTGATTTTCTTACTTGGATGAAATAATTAATCCATGCATCTAAATAATTATTGAGTTATTTGTATTCTGTTAAAGGTTGAATAGTTGTTATGCTTGATTTACAGAATAGTTGAAACTAGTTTAGTGGATAAAGCAAATTAAGATTTATTTGAGGTGATATTAGAAATAATTTTGCTATGCATGATAGTTATCTTAAATATATTTTTGCCTTCCTAAAATTGATAAGAATTTGTTAGAAAATATTCTGTTATATCATATTACTTGTTTACAGAAAGTTTGAACTTAATTTAGTGATAGAGAAAGTAAGAATTGTTGATAATGAAATATTTTGTTATGCATATGAAAAAGTTATCGGAATTGCTTTCTTGTGTAAGAAATCAATGAAACTTGTTGCAAAATATTTTGATTAAGTTGTGAGTCATCTGTAGAGTAACGTGAGTTGTTGACGGTTATGCTTGGTGCATATATGACATCGGTTACTTTTATGATACATGTGTTATTTTGCATTTCATGGCATGCTATGACACCGGTCATTGTTAGTTTAAAGTTGAAACTGAAAATAACTCTACTTGAATACACCGTTGACTGGATCATGGTGCCACTGAATTGAGTCTTTCCAGTGCAACCACATTTGCCTTTATGGGGGGCCTTGATTCAGTCCATTGACACGGCCTCTGGTCGGTGCCTCCATCTAGGGAAGGTTATGTCATGTTTGCCTTGGCCCGGCAAGCAGACTTAACCTTGTGTGCTCGTTGATAAGATTATGGTACTGATTTCCCCGAGTGGGAGTTTCCCCGACTGGGAGTTTGACCACGACGGTGGTCAGGGTGTCTTTGGTAGACACGAGGCCACCCAGGACCAGCCCATTATGGATTTGGGTTGGAGTAGCTGGGAGAGTGTTGTGGCAATGGAGGGGTTTCGTCGTAATGCCATTGGTCCAGCCAAATGGGAGTGCGAGGCCATGGGTTCCGTGGTGTGGGAACAATGTGCTACCTCTGCAGAGTGTATAATCTATCGATAGCCGCGTCCATGGTTAAGCACACCTCGTAGTAGGTCCCACCATGAGTCAACGGATGATAAAAATTGCACACCAAGCTGTAAACTTTGCATTGTCAAGATGGCAGAAAGGCCATCGTGGAACTTGGGACTAGATATTGGTCGTGGTTGTGATCGCTGTAAGGATCACAAGTCATTTTGTTAAAGACCACATTGGTGGTGTGTTTTACCATGTTGGTGGTGTATCTTACCATGATGGTGGTGTGTTTTACCACATTGGTGGTGTTTGTGATCAAAGGATGATCACGGTTGGTAAGTTGTCCTGAGGGACGTTCGAGCATGATCACATCATGTTGACATATAGTGTTGCATCTTTAATAATTGGCTAAATATCATGATATTGTTTGTCATTATGATTATGCTTGTTGTGATCTTGCAAGTACATTCAACGTACTGACCTGGCGTGTCATGCTAGCTTTCAGGAAAGTCTCGTTGGAAAGGAGCGCTGTTCGAGTCTAGATCGTGTCCACATCGGTGTCCCTGTGATATGGAGCTTTCGCTACGATGTTATTCCGCTGCCACGTAGTTGTTCGGATCAAGGCCCCTTTATGTTCACTAAATAATGTACATATTGTTTGGCCGCACCGAGTGTGCCGCTTCGCCTCGACCACTTTGTAAATTGAACTCTGTTCCACTAGTATCAATAAAGCGGTTGTTTTCTGTACCAATTTGTTGTGTGTTTCCAGAATACATGGTCTCTGGGCTGGCAATGCAGGGTAAACCGGTCGCTCTGAGCCGGGGTGCCACAGAGAGCCCCGAACCTGGGTAAAGTACGTCGGCGTTTGTGTCTACGCCTCATCCCGTTTCCAGGCACCGGCGACGTTCTACTCGCCCCCACCATGATAATCCATTCATTGGCATATGTCGCACCCAACCCCCGACATAAATAGCATGGTAATTTGCTTAAATAATCCTAATATGCTAGGTATTCAAGATTAGTAAAAACTTTCTTATGAGTGTTTTGAATACTAAGAGAAGTTTGATGCTTGATGATTGTTTTAAGATATGGAGGTAGTGATATTAAAGTTGTGCTAGTTGAGTAGTTGTGAATTTGAGAAATACTTGTGTTGAAGTTTGCAAGTCACGTAGCATGCACGTATGGTAAATGTTATGTAACAAATTTGAAACATGAGGTGTTCTTTCAATGTCCTCCTTATGAGTGGTGGTCGGGGACGACCGACGGTCTTTTCCTACCAATCTATCCCCCTAGGAGCATGCACATAGTGCTTGGTTTTTGATGACTTGTAGATTTTTGCAATAAGTATGTGAGTTCTTTATGACTAATGTTGAGTCCATGGATTATACGCACTCTCACCTTTCAATCATTGCTAGCCTCTTTGGTGCCGTGGATTGCCCTTTCTCACATTGAGAGTTGGTGCAAACTTCGTTGGTGCATCCACACCCTGTGATAAGATACGGTCTTTCACACATAAACCTCCTTATATGTTCCTCAAAACAGCCACCATACCTACCTATTATGGCATTTCCATAGCCATTCCGAGATATATTGCCATGCAACTTTCCACCATCCCGTTTATCATGACACGTTCATCATTGTCGTTTTGTTTAGCATGATCATGTAGTTGACATGGTATTTGTTACAAGGCCACCGTTCATAATTCTTTCATACATGTCACTCTTGGTTCATTGCATATCCAAGTACACCGCCGGAGGCATTCATATAGAGTCATACCTTGTTCTAGTATCGAGTTGTAATCATTGAGTTGTAAATAAATAGAAGTGTGATGATCATCATTTAATAGAGCATTGTCACAATAAAAAAAGAGGAAGGCCAAAAAAAGAAGGCCCAAAAAAGGGAGAAATGAAAAGGGACAATGCTACTATCTTTTTCCCCACTTGTGCTTCAAAGTAGCACCATGATCTTCATGATAGAGAGTCTCTTGTTTTGTCATTTTCATATACCGTAAGTGCGTCTAGTGCCACCCCTAGTTGGTTTTGGAGTATTGACGACAAACCTAGTTGAGGGACTAATGTGTTTGTGAGAATTGCAGGATAACACAGGTAGAAGTCCCTCATTGATTCGGTTTTACTACCAGAGATGACCCCTAAAAATGTATGAAGACATTGAAGTCAAAGGTGGTATATGAAGATATTCACTTTGAAGACTATGACAAGAGAAGACACGATATGAAGCCTATGGAGCTCGAAGCCTTAGATCTTACGTAGTTCTTTTTCTATTGTGTTGAGTCATAGGAACCACCGTACTGTTAAGTGGGGTCTAGGAGAACCAGTCAGAATGACCGAAGTGATGCCTAAACCAAAAACCTATGTCTTCGAGTGAAGACAATGAGAGTGAATCTTGTCCAGAGCCGGACAAGTCAGCTTTGCTTGTAGCCCAAGTAAAGTTGTCGCGTGAGTTTGAAATCTGACCGTTGGAACACGTGTCAGTTCCTTAGTGACCCAGGGTCATTTCGGACAAATCAGGTCGGGTTGCCAAGTGGCTATAAATAGCCCACCCCTACAACCATAAGCGGTGGGCTGCTCAGATTTCAGTGCACGGCTTTTGTCGTTTGTGAGCAACCCACCTCGAAGCCTTTGAGAGAAAATTCCTAGCGAGGAGAAAGCCCTAACCACCCAGAGCCAGAGTAAATTGGGCATCACTTAAGTCTTCTTGTCTGAGTGATCTGAAGACTTATTACACTTGAGGACT
>NC_057812.1:187184153-187186728 GCF_018294505.1 Triticum aestivum | reverse complement strand
TGTTCAGGACTGGGTGTCCGGGACTGTGTGTCCTAAGGTTTAAATACCTAGCCGCTCCAACCAGACGTACAGTTGTCACAACAACTGGAACTGGTCCAACACATCATTGTCTTCAACGAGTCACTAGTTTCATCTTCACATCCTTTTACTTACTGTTACTCATTGTGAAGCCATTAGATGCCTGCTATATCCTTTGTCTTCACAACGTAACTGTATGATTTGTTTGGCTTCATAACTTCTTCCTACCTGATCCTTATTACACTGCAGCTACTTGTCATTGTGCTTTCACTCTATTGAATACTTGACCATGGCTTGTCTAGTGTAATCTAACTTCCGCTGTATAGTAATAGGCATATCTCTGCTGTTTGTCTTCATAACTTCCACGTTTTGAAGACTTTCATAAAAATCACCTATTCACCCCCCCTCTAGTCGATATAACGCACTTTCAATTGGTATCAGAGCAAGGTGCTCCCCTGTTCTGTGTGATTCCGTTTAACCACCTGGAGTTTTAGCTATGTCGACTGCAGGGATAATTAAAGTCTCCACTGCGTGCCCCGTCTTTGATGGAACTGAATATCCCTACTGGAAGAATAAGATGCGTATGCATCTTGAAGCCATTGACATCGACCTATGGTATGTCGTCGAGAACGGCGTTCCCAAGGCTGGAGAAGGTGTCACTACTGCTGATGTCAAGAAATTCGTTCAACTGGACTCTACTGCCAAGAACATCATCTGTGGTCATCTGACCAAAGGACAGTATGGCCGTGTGAGTGCTTTGAAGACATCCAAGCTGGTCTGGGACTGGCTCTCCAAGGTCAATGAAGGCATCTCAACCCAGAGAGATCAGAGAATTAGCGTTCTTCGCAACCTCTTCAACCGCTTCAAGCGAAATGACAATGAGAATGTCCAGCACACATTTGATCGGCTCACTGACATCACAAATGAGCTTCAAGCCCTCGGCGCCACTGAGATTACCAAACACGAAGTCGTCAAAACGCTGCTGAGATCACTTGATAGTTCGTTTGACATCCTGGCCCTGATGATCCAAGAACGTCCTAATTTCAAGACACTCGATCCGTCTGGCATACTTGAGAGGCTCAATACACATGAGTTTCAGCTTTCAGAGAAAAGAGATATCTACGGTCCAAACTATGGGCGAACTCGTGCCTTGAAGGCAAAAGCTGTTTCCTCATCTGAAGAAGAATCTGACAGCAGTTCTGATGATCCTGAAGACATTGGAAGGGAACTTGCAATGCTAGTGAAGAAGTTCCAAAAATTCACCAAGAAGAAAGGCTTCAGAAAGTCTTCATGATCAAGCTCAAGGAATAATGAAGCTTCTGCTCATGACTACAAGAAGAAAACATGCCACAAGTGCAAGAAAACTAGACACTTCATCTCTGAGTGTCCACAGTGGGACAATGAGAACAGAAAGAAGAAGAAGAGCAAGGAATATGACTCTAACGACAAGAAGGAGAAGAAATACACAAAGTCTTCTTCCAAGTCTTCCTCAAAGTCTTCATCACACAAGAAGAGCTCATCTGGCAAGGCACGTGCGTTTGTTGGAAAGGAAATGGATTCAAAGGAGGAGTACGCTTCTGAGGAGGCAGAGGTGGAGTCTGAGGAGGAGTCTGATTCTGGCATTGCAAGTCTGGCTACAGCATACGTCGCCAAGTCCATCTTCAACACTGAAGACAATGACCTCATCACAACACTGATGCAAATGACAAGGACTACTCCACTCCTACCTACTGCTTCATGGCACGTGGTGCCAAGGTAAACAAACGCACTACTCACTATCAAACATCTAGTGACGATGACTCTAGTTGTGATTCAAAACCCAGTTACAGAACACTCGCTAAAATTGCAACTGAACAACAGAAAGCCATGGAACATATTCAAAAACTATTAGACAGAAGCGATGATCTCTTGGGTGCTGAAATGACTCGATCTGAATCCTTAATTGAAGACATAAAAAATCTTCACGTTAAGTATCAGGAACTTGAAGATCGTCATGATACTCTCTCAACAACTCATGAAAAGCTTTCCTATGATTATCTTCAAAGGAAGCAATAACTTGAAAAATTGAGAGCGGCTCATGAAGATCTTCGAAAGGAAAGCGAGTCACTTCGCGTCGAACAGATCAGTTCCGCTCAGGAAGAATTTGAACCACCTTGTCTTAAATGCATTGAGCGTGATAATGCTACTTCTGTTGCTGAATGTTCCACTGCTACTGCTGTTGCAATATCTTCAACTGTTGATGTGGTAACTAACCCCTCTGCTGAGGATACCACTGCTATTGCTGATGAGAATGCTAGGTTGAAGACATTGCTTGAAACAGGGATGTACAAAAGCCTTAAAGGGCATCAGACGCTATGTGATGTCCTGAAAAAGCAGATTCTGAACCGAAACCCTAGGAAAGAGGGTGTAGGGTTCGTAAGGAAAATAAATGCAGATGACACTTACTGGAAACCTGAGTAGTACCCCAAAACCAAGTGGGTTGCTGCAAAGGAACCTTCAGCAGATCCATCCAATTTATCTGGCTTCACCTGTGCTAACCCCATTATCATTGATGAAT
>NC_057812.1:187182620-187184143 GCF_018294505.1 Triticum aestivum | reverse complement strand
CTTTGATGCAAACTATGTACTGTTTAAAAATCAGAATGGTGTAGTGTTTGCCAGGTACATTGGTACTAACTGCAGGAATGGACCGCCTATGAAGAAAATCTGGGTTCCGAAAAAGTGTCTGGAAAATCTTCTTGTGAATGTCTTCATGACACCTCACATGAAGAAGACAAACCTCAGTCCAAAGGCTTCATGCAGACAGAGGACTCACCTGAGTCACACTAACGCAAATGTTTTGCAGGGAAACCATACTCAGGCATATGAATATGAGAGCGGTTCATCAAATCGTCATCTTCATATGATCAAAAATTATTCTGCCTATTCTTATGAGTACTATTGTCCGCCTGCTAGACTGTTTGCTAGGGCTCCAAAACCAAAATTCTCAGATGCTGCACTTATACTTATTGCTTCTAAGCCACCCTTGAAGATGTGGGTGGTTAAGAAAGCTTAACTCTCTTTTGCAGGGAAAGGTCTCCAGCAGAAAAACAAAATCTTCTGACGCTATTGCTGGTGACCTTAAAAATCTTGTAGGGCGCAAGATAAAATGCCCGAATGGCATCATTATGTACTTCGTTCCTGAATCGCATGCTACTCTCCCTATTAGTCCTAATCTGGATCTAAGTTTTCATAACCCACTGGTTCGTCAAATGTTTTTGCTTCACAATTCTCTTCGTGAAGCCTATCCCCCTAACTGCACTGTAGGGTACAACACCAGCGTCTTCAAAGTCTTCAGAATGGATTATTGACAGTGGGTGTACAAATCACATGACTGGCAAAAGAAGCCTTCTTATGGACTCAACCTTACGTCCATGCGACAAGAGCCACATCACATTTGCTGACACTGGTAAAAGTAATGTATTGGGTCTAGGTAGAGTTGCAATCTCAAAGGATCAACACATGGATAAAGTCATGCTTGTTGAATCCCATGGTTTTAACTTAATGTCTGTCTCAATGCTTTGCAATTTGAACATGGTCGTAATATTTGGAAAATATCGTTGCCTTGTACTAATGGAATCTGACAAGTCTCTAGTGTTTGAAGGGTATCGGAAAGATGATTTGTATGTGGTAGATTTCTCAGCAGGGCCACAACTTGCAGTATGTCTTCTTGCAAAAGCTTCAGAATGCTGGCTTTGGCATCGGAGGCTTGGGCATGCTGGCATGAGGAACCTCCACACCCTTGCGAAGAAGAAACATCTCATAGTCATCGAGGGCGTCAAGTTCAAGAAAGATCACTTATGCGGTGCCTGTGAAGCAGGGAAGATGACGAGGGCAAAACATCCCTCGAAGACAATCATGACCACTACTCGACCCTTCGAACTGCTTCACATGGATCTTTTTGGTCCCACTCACTACTCAACTTTTACTACTACTGCTTGCCTCTATGGCTTTGTTATTGTTGATGATTATTCTCGATATACTTGGGTGCACATAATCCTTTACAAGACTGAAGTGCAGGATGTCTTCAGACGCTTCGCCAATCGAGCTATGAACAATTTTGGCGCCAAGATAAAGCACATCAGAAGTGA